>NC_057814.1:314618783-314626100 GCF_018294505.1 Triticum aestivum | reverse complement strand
TACCACTGGAGTCAGGAAAATCCGCAATTCTGGGTTGGGATGCGTTTTTGAGGCGGAAAAGGATGATTTCGGGGTCAAAATTTGAGAGATTTCATGGATGGAAAGCGGAGAAAATTGGGGAGATGTTAGATCCACTAGTAGAAAAGCAAATCCACGGATCAAATCCAACAAAACTTCATCACAAAAAATATTGGGGCTATTTTTGGTGGGGAAATTTTCGCATTAGGGACAAAATCAACATAACTAGGCTAGAAAACAAAGAGAGGGGCTCCGAAATCGTGATCAACGTGGCTCATGATACCAATATGATGTAGGGTGGAACCCTATACGGCCGATGTTTCATGAAAGGAGCAGATCCCAACTAAGAACACAAAGAACACGAGGTGAAACACGAGGTGAAACACGAGGGAAATAGCTCTACACCGTTTTATACTCGATCTTTATTGCTGCGATGGCCTTCGATAGTTTGATGGCTGTGTGCTCGGCCTCATTGACTGCTGAAACAACCTGCCATAATTTAGCACTAAAATCTATTTGCTGAATTAGCTTTAAATATATTTCATTACTTAGATCTGCTCGTCCAAATATCTTGCCATAGCTTTAGACATGGACCTAGGTATTTTTTCCGGACTTCATAAAAAAGCATATATGTTTTTCCTGTAATATCTAGTAGAAGAACTAATTTTTATGTCTAACATATGGACAGGACTTGGATAACTTCTGCTCGAATATTCTCTGCTGCATATGTCGAGGGGGTTGAAAACTTCGTGAACTTTATCGGAGCTGAGTACGGTGGTCCGAAATCAGATGTGCTCTGCTCGTGTACCAGTTGTATGAATTCAGTTACAAGACCCCAGTCAACTGTGCAAAATCATCTACACTTGTATGGGATGTCGGTCACTTATACTATGTGGGTTCATCATGGTGAAGCTGTGAACGTTAATGTTACTGACTACGTGGAAGCAGCAGATCACCATCTTGATCTGACTGATGCTCAGGTGGAAGAGGAGGAGGAGGTGGTGGTGGCGGAGCTAGTGAGTTTGACCAACATTGAAACAATGCTACGAAATGCTCGTGCATTTCATGAACTTTCACCTGCAGAAGAAAAACGGTAGGCCCGCATGTTGGAACAATGCAACGTGTCTGTCACCCCAGGAAATAAGCTGTTAGTATTTTCAGCTATGGTCACCTTTCTTCAGGTGAAGACATCTAAGCGGATGACCAACAAATCATTCGATGCGATGTTGGCTGCTTTCTGAAAATCTTTCCCAGATGCGTCTGAGCTGCCACACACCTACAGTAAAATGAAGAATTTCCTTAAATGGTAGTCAGATGGATTTAACCCATTTGGCCACCAGAGCGCCACATATAGCATGTGGCCAGTTCTTGTTATCCCTTACAACATGCCTCCAAATGTCTGCACCAAAGAATCAAACTACATGATGGCCTTGCTCATTCCAGGTCCAAGAGGTCCTAGAAAGGATTTTGATTTATTCATGGAGCCTCTTGTGGAGGAACTTCAACAACTATGGAGGGGTGTTCTCACTCGAGACCTATATAGTAGCCCACCAGCTGATTTCTTTCTGCGTGCTGTTATAATTTGGTGCATCCATGATTATCCGGCTTTGGGGACTATGTCAGGGCGAACGACACATGGTTACAATGCATGTGTTCGCTGTGACAAGAATCTGCTGTCATACGCAATACTTAGCAAGATTTGTTACATTGGACACCGCCGTTTCCTTGACAAGGACAAGTTGTGTCCTACAAAATACCGAAGACATGTGTTCAATGCAAATCATGAAAACCGTGATGCGCCAAAGAGGCTCACCGCCGATGAGTTGCAAGTGGAATTAGAGAAGGTCAGGCATATTATACCAGGAAACCATCCTGGTAATGGTAGCGGGAAAAGGAAGCATGGCAGGGCAGAAGAGAGATTATTGCTTACCCACAGGTCTACTTTGTGGGATTTGGAGTATTGGAAGGATTTGGATCTGCGACATAATCTTGATGTGATGCACATCGAGAAAAATATATGTGACATCATTCTAGGCTCACTTCTTAATATTGAAGGCAAGATGAAAGATAACTTAAAATCTAGGGTTGATTTGACACACTTGGGTATCAAACAGGATTTGCAGGTGCAGGATGAAGGTAAACCACGGGATATGGCACCAGCTGTGTATGTCTTGGACAAGGTAAAAAGAAAAGAATTCTGCGAGGTCCTGTCACGTGTGAGATTCCCACATGGATTTGCTTCCAACCCTGAAAGGAGAGTTAGTGCAGATGGAAACAAGGTACAAGGGTTGAAAACTCATGACTGCCACGTCCTACTTCAAAGGGTTTTACCTATTATCCTTAGATGATTGGGCCGCCCTGAGTTATACAGAGCAGTTGCAGAGTTGGGACAATTCTTCAGGGAACTTTGCAGTAGAAATATAAGGGTAGATGCTTTGGAGCGTCTTAGAGACAAGATACCAACTATCCAATGCAACCTTGAGAAGATATATCCTCTAGCCTTCTTTGATGTGATGGTGCATTTGGCTATTCATCTACCTGATGAGGCACTACTTAGAGGTCCAGTACAGTATGGCTGGATGTACCCTATTGAAAGGCGGCTAGGCACTTTCAAGGGCTATGTTAGGAACAGAGCTAGACCCGAGGGTTCCATTGCAGAGGCCTACATTGCTAAAGAAGCATTGACATTCTGCTCAAAATACATTGAAACAGCTGATCAGCTTAGCAAAGAGATGGGTGAAGACAATCCCGGGCTCAATGTTTTCGATTATTCTATTCCAGTTACACATAAGAGTCGACAAGAGGACAAACCTAAAGATTTGGACAAAATGGTTTGGTATGTATTGAATAACTGTCCTGGGATACTACCTTATATCAAGTAAGTGCTAAGTACTGCAGCTTATACATCGTAATCTACTAAACTTGCAGCACATTCTTATATATTTAGATGTTTGACGCGATCACTATGTTGTGTAGCATCTACAAAAATGAGTTACTGCCGCAAAATCCAAGAAACATAGACAAACTGGTTATGGCAGGATTTGCGAAATGGTTCAAGAGCCATGTAAGCTTATGAATTGCACTGACAGTTTTTTTAATATATTGAGTACATAAGATGATCAGCTTGTCTATTTTCTAACCATAGGTTAAGAAGATGCGGGAGGATGGGCAGGCAGTTGATGATGCCCTTTACGCACTAGCAATGGGTCCTGATACTCGGGTAAGACATTATGAATCATGCGTTGTTGGAGATGTGCGCTACAACACCCTTGCACGCGACAAAGGCAGGAAGACACAAAATAGTGCCATCATGAGCACGGATACGTACGACAGAGAGACAACTTAAATGTATGCTAACATAACAGACATTGTTTAGTTGCAGTATATCTCCAGTTTCGAGGATCATCGGTGTGTGGTTATGTTGTGCTATCGTTGGTATAACCTGTTTTCCAGGATCGCAAAACCCAGAGCTGATGATTATTTCAAATCCATCAATGTCAAGGCGGCGTACCAGACCAACGAGACTTTTATTTTGGCAAATTAAGCAACACAGATATTTTTCTTGGAAGACACATTTGCACGTAGCGATGACTAGAGAGTACTGCAAAGGTTTGAGTAGAGGAATTCGTTTAATGAAGTTGCACAACAAGATGATGCTTACACGTCTCCTGATGTACAAGAGTCCACAGATGTTCCTAATATCTTTGAGAACCATCACGTCAATGACGCTGGCGAAACGATTGTCTGTCATGATGTGGACATACAAGAGTTGATCAAGAAGAAGCCAACGTTCGAGGACATTGAGGATGAAGAAGAAGATGACACTGTGGGGAATTACGATTTAGACTGATACACATGGCGAAGATGTTGACGCTGCTGCTGCGGATGATGATTAGATTGCTTTTGTCGTATTTGCCTGTCAGAAGATGTTTTTTTATCTACTATGTGAAATTGTGTTTGCTATGTCAACTGAAACCTGATGAACGTGTTGTTTAGTATTTTGCGGTGAGAACATCACTTGTTACGTATGTTGATTTGTGTTTGGTGATTGTATGACGACTAAAACATGATGACATTGTTGTTTAGTTGTACTCATATTTGGCTGTGAAACTTGAATTGGATGACATAGTTTGCTGTTGGACTGCAATTTGCTCGACGTCTTCAAATGGGAACAAAGCTGACCCGACAAGGCCTCTGCTAATTTATTTATTTATTGCCAAAAGGGCCTCTGCTATTTATTTATTTATGAGCAAAAGGGGATACTCACGATGACATGTACCTAGGGTAGGGTCATAGGCCTGACCTAGATACCCTACCCAAGGACACTGCCCTAGAGTTAAAGACATTCAACACAACGGAGAAAACCGACTGAGTTCACCAAGGAGTGCAATCCACTCGACCTTCAACCTCACTCGGATACCCCAATTCCATTCGACCAAGATGAAGTCACTCAACTATACAAGAAACCACTCGGAATACAGGACACCTAGAGTCACTCAGGATGGCAACGGTCAGGCATTCACTCTGTAGTCTTTAAGATCATTAATAGCTCTTTATGGATGGCGTTACCAGTAACGCCTTGTCTTAATGTACATTGAACCCTGTGTAACGTGGGCTGGCTGGGGTCTTGGCGCACTCTATATAAGCCACCCCCTCCACTGGCACAAGGGTTCGCACCCCCTGTAACACACACACACATATTCCAGTCGACCGCGTCAGGGCACCGAGACGTAGGGCTTTTACCTCCTCCGAGAGGGGCCTGAACTCGTAAAGTCGTGTGTACAACCTCGTCGTAGTTAGGACCTTGCCTCCTCATTCGTACCCCCTACTCTTACTGTCAGACTTAGTACCACGACAGTAGGCGCCCACCATGGGGTAGGTGTCTTAGCGACTTCTGGTGAGGTTGCAATTATTCCGATCTCCATCATCATGGTTTCCGGCGGCGGTTTGGCTGAGGGCCGTGAGATCTGTCTCGGCGCGCTCGTTTTTGTCGCCGATGACTCCGCCTGGCTCCAGGAGGCCCCCCTCAACGTCGATACCATCACGAAAGTTTGTCGCCCCGCGGATGTGTCCGCGGCGTCCTTCTGTGGCAGCCGTCGACCCAGTATCGGTAGCCCCCCACAACATCTTCGATCCCCGCCGCTCGCCGTCGTAAGCGATCTGGTTGATCATGGCTTCAGCGGTGGGTAAAACATGCGGTGACCCGTCAGTCGGCCACCCCTCAAGTCGTGGCAATCGAGCCCAACGAATCTCTCTACGGACTATTCGACATGTCGACTGGTTCCGCCGAGACTCTATCCAAGTGCGACAGCAGTGAGTGACCCTGTGGCAGAAGTCCTGATGGTTGACACGTCGCGGAGGCCTCCTGGTTTCCGTCGTGGTGGCTGCGGCGATGGCGATGGCGGCTCGTCGCATGGTCACGAGGAATATCGTCCCGAAGCCCTCACTTCGCAGCAGAGGGATGAGTTGCATGGACTGAACATGGATTCTCTCCACACTCCCATCATCGGAGAAACCTCTGAGGTCGGGCCTTGGAGGCTGCGCGCCTGGCCACTTTGGCTGAGCGCGCACATCTGGAGAACCTTCAACATTCACTCGACGAGTGCGCTCGACGACAGATCCCCGAATCCAATCGACGACACCGACAATTGTTTCCACCTGAAGCTCAGGTATACCACACTCCGATCCAGAATCTTACAGTTGCAGCCCGTATAGCAGAGTCGATTCAGCCGTCCCAATCAGAGGCTAGAAGAGGTTTGATGTAGATCTGAGCGCTGCTCCGGGCAGCCGGTGAACAGAACACAGTCGTTTCTCAGTCGCGCAACAGGATCCACAGCAGGTCTGTAGTGGCGGACACAGTCTAGTCGGCTCATAGACCAAGATCACCTCCGTGGCGTGAAGGTCGTGGGCACCAGCAGGAACAGTACCTGGGTCGGAACAATGAGCAGTATGATCATCAACTCAGCCGTGATGACCGCCGTCGAGTGCCTACGCCCCCTCCGAGGGGCGGATCGTACGTGCCCTGGTAGTACGATGACAAGTGATAACCCACAAGTATAGGGGATCAATTGTAGCCTCTTTCGATAAGTAAGAGTGTCGAACCCAACGAGGAGCTAAAGGTAGAACAAATATTCCCTCAAGTTCTATCGACCACCGATACAACTCTACGCACGCTTAACATTCGCTTTACCTAGAACAAGTATGAAACTAGAAGTACTTTGTAGGTGTTTTTGGATAGGTTGCAAGAAAATAAAGAGCGCGTAAATAAAAACTAGGGGCTGTTTAGATAAAGACACAAAAAAAGTAAATATAGCGAGTGTGGAAAAGTGGTGGTAGGAGTTGCGAAATTGTCCCTAAGCAATTGACTACTTTACTAGACCGATAGCAAGTTTTATGTGGGAGAGGCCACTGCTAGCATGTCATCCCACTACAAAAAAAAGACACATCCGTGACATTTTGGGCTGAACGAAAAAAATTCTGTCATACATATGACACTTCTATGACGATAATTGTGACAAAACCCGGTATCATCATAGATGTGGTGGGCTCCTACTTCTATGACAAAAAATCATGACAGAAAATGGGCTTTTCGTCCAGGGTGGGCCGGAGACGCAGCTGCGTGACATTCTTTGGGCCGTCCATGAGGGAAAAAACCGTGGTAGAAGCGAGGGGGAGGAAAATTTCGGGGAGTTCCCGGTTACGGTGGGAGGTCGGCGGCCGAGCGATGCGCGTTTCTCTCGTACACATACGCGTGTGTGTGCGAGGCGTTGGCTCTAACTGAACCCGAGCGAGGCGTTGGGCTCTAACTGAACCCGAGCGATTGCACTGCAGGCTACGCGTTACTGAACCCGAGCGATCGATCGATGGCTGTTAACTGAACCCGATCGAGCGATTCCTTCGCTACTGCTGCTAACTGAAGCCGATCGATTGGATGAACAGTGAGCGTTGTGGGAGGGGTTGGATGAACAGTGAGCGGTGGCATTGCCTCTGGATGAACAGGACCCCGTGGTGTGGAGGGCTGGATGAACAGTAGACGATGGAGGGGTGCCCGTGGAGGGGTGGTTGAACAGGACCCCGTGGTGTGGAGGGCTGGATGAGCAGTAGACGGTGGAGGGGTGCCCGTGGAGGGGTGGTTGAACAGGACCCCGTGGTGTGGAGGGCTGGATGAACAGTAGACGGTGGAGGGGTGGTTGAACAGTAGCTGGTGGAGTAGCGCGCGGTGGAGGCAGGATGAATAGGAGCCCGTGGAGGCTGGAGGAGGTCGGCAGTAGCCCGTGGAGGCTGGAGGAGGTCGACGGT
>NC_057814.1:314610269-314618573 GCF_018294505.1 Triticum aestivum | reverse complement strand
GTTTCGTCCGTTTTGCGGTACGCCACACCCCTCCCGATCAACAGGACCCCCGTTTCGACCGTAGGAGGTCTGTTTCGTCCGTTTTGCGGTACAACACACCCCTCCCGATCAACAGGACCCCCGTTTCGACCGTAGGAGGTCCGTTTCGTCCATTTTGCGGTACGCCACACCCCTCCCGATCAACAGGACCCCCGTTTCGACCGTAGGAGGTCCGTTTCATCCATTTTGCGGTACGCCAGACCCCTCCCGATGAACAGGATCCCGTTTTGAACGTGGTTGGTCGAACACAAGGCTGTTTCCTCCGTGCTACGGTACGCCAGGCCTCATTTCCATCGCCTGTTCCGTCCAAGCCCTCCCGATGAACACCACCACGCATTCCGTTCCGACCCAGTCGGTTGGCTCCCACGCGTTCCGTGGCCTCCCGATGAACACGACGCATTCCGTTGCCTCCCCATGAACACGACGCATTCCGTTGCCTCCCCATGAACACGACGACGACGCTGTTTCTCCGTTCCGACCCAGGCATGTCAACGAGCCCTCGCCATACATATGCGCGAGTAGGCGTTCGAGACCCCGCCCGTATGTACACATACGTGGCCGTATTTTCTTTCTTGCACCCTGGCCGCTGTACGTACGTGTACATGCTACGTGCGCGCCTCCACATCCACCAGTATATATGTACGTACACGTTCGCGACCAGAATGACAACGCTACGTACGCTTCAACCATGTGGGTCCCGACTGTCGGGCACTTCCTTGCGTGCGAAGATGTAGCTGGTGGGTCCCAGGAGTCAGGGGGCGAATCGTTTTGTTTTTTTGCCCGGACGCACTTCCTTGCGTGCGAAGGTGTAGCTGGTGGGTCCCAGCAGTCAGGGGGGAAACGTTTTTTTCACAAAATACGGTGGCCCGTCTGGTGGGTCCCCGCTGTCAGGTGGAGGAATAATTATTTTGCGCGTAATAAGGAGGCACTTCCTTGCTGCGGCCGTGGACCCAGCTGTCAGCGCCTCCACGCACAGTACTCTTTCGATGGAAGTCGGTCATTGACCACATTGACCACGCCGCGCCGAGAGCACCATGGCGGTGGACGACGGCAAGGCCTAGGAAGGGGACGACACGGAGGCATGGAAGACTCGGCAGTTGTTTCCCACACGGAGGGGAGTATGACTGTACGAGGGTTTACTGGTTCGTCTGCCGTTGCCAGAGAATAACAGCAGGTGTGGGTGAGTAGAGGGATGGCTACGCCAGCGATGGGAGTACGGTGGGGCGGTGAGGCCTACGCGGCAACACAGCCGGCCGCGGGGACGAGGGAGCAGGCAGTCCCGCCGGCGCTTGTTTGAGCGGCTGGAGCAGGAAGAGTAGAGACTGAAGAAGCACGACGGCCGTTGGATGGACATCCAACAGTCAGTGCTTGTGCATCAACCTTTTTTTTAGGAAAGCCTCAAATATGTGGAAAATAGCATACAGCCCATCAGCCATTATTTCTAATAATTTACAGCCCATTTGCTAATTCTTAAGGTTTTTTGGAGCCCCTATTCTTTTTGTTAGCATTAAAGCCCATATTGTGGCCACGGTTAAAAAATTATACGAAATTTTGCATATTCCGGTGCGGTCCGAACTGTTTTTAATCCCGAAATTTTGACTCACATTCAAACTGATTTTAAAAATAAATGTATATCAATATAAAATCCAACAAATTCTCCATGCATAAAAATCAATGTAATTTAAAATCTTGAAATGAAAAAAAGATATTTGAAACTAATTGCCGGTTTGATGTGTTTTAAAAATGTACAGCCCATTTCTCATTACTGATGGGCCATTTTCTCGGCCAGCCGAATGAAAGCTCTCCTCGTCTTGAAAGATTTGCAGCCCAACAGGCCTGACAAAGCGACTTACTTGGCAAATCACAAAAAAACTGGGTTGTGGCCGTGGACCCAGCTGTCAGCCTCTCCACGTACAGTACTCTTCCGATGGAAGTCGTTCCTTGACCACGTTGACCACGCCGCGCGGAGAGCACCACAGCGGTGGACGACGGCGAGGCCTAGGAAGGGGACTACGCGGAGCCGGGGAAGACGCGGCAGTGGAAGCCCGCGCGGAGAGGAGTACAAGGGTTCACTGGTTCGGCTGCGGTGTGAGGCCGCCGTCGCCGCAGGGCCTGGCCAACGGTGGGAATAGTAGGGGGCGGTGAGGCCTCTGCAGCAGCACAGCCGGCCACGGGAGGCAGGAGCATGCGGCACGACCGGCTGCTTTGGGCGGCTGGAGCAAGAAGACCAGAGGTTGAAGAAGCACTACGGCCGTTGGATGGACATCGTACGGTCACTGGAGCTAGAATCGTTCATATTGACATAGTTGACAAAGCCCTTCGTCCCCGTCAACTTAGTAGGCCCACAAGTCAGCCTCCCACCAAGGTGGGTCCCAGCTAGCTGGGGGAGTATTCATTTTTTGTGCGTAATAAGGAGGCACTTCCGGTGGGTCCGAGCTGACAGCGGGGGGAACGTTTTTTCGAGAAATACGGTGGCCCATCCGGTGGGTCCCAGCAGTCAGGGGGAAACGATTTTTTCGCAAAATACTAGTGGCCTGTCCGGTGGGTCCCCGCTGTCAGGTGGAGGAATAATTATTTTCCGCGTAATAAGGAGGCACTTCCTTGCTGCTGCCGTGGACCCAGCTGTCAGCCTCTCCACGTACAGTACTCTTCCGATGGAAGTCGGTCGTTGACCACATTGACCACGCCGCGCCGAGAGCACCACGGCGGTAGACGACGGCGAGGCCTAGGATGGGGACAACGCGGAGCCGGGCAAGACACGGTAGTGGATGCCCACGCGGAGAGGAGTACGAGCGTTCACTGGTTCGGCTGCGGTGTGAGGCTGCCGTCGCCGCAAAATAACAGGGGGTGTGGGTGAGTGGAGGGATGGCCTGGCCAGTGCTGGGAGTAGTATGGGGGCGGTGAGGCCTCCGCGGTAGCACAGCCGGCCACGGGAGGCAGGAGCAGGCGGCACGACCGGCGCTACTTTGGGCGGCTGGAGCAAGAAGACCAGAGGTTGAAGAAGCACTATGGCCGTTGGATGGACATCATACGGTCACTGGAGTATTGACTAAGTTGACAAAGCCCTCCGTCCCCGTCAACTTAGTAGGCCCACAAGTCAGCCCAACAATATGGTGGGTCCCAGCTAGCAGGGGGTATTCATTTTTTTGGGCGTAATAAGGAGGCATTTCCTTGCGTGCGAAGATATAGCTGGTGGGTCCGACCTGTCAGCGGGGGGAACATTTTTTCGTGAAATACAGAGGCCCCTCCGGTGGGTCCTAGCTGTCAGGTGGAGGAATCATTATTTTGCGCGTAATAAGGAGGCATTTCCTGGGGTGCGGCCGTGGACCCAGCTGTCAGCCTCTCCACGTACGATGGATGTCGTTCATTGACCATGTTGACCAGGCCACGCCGAGAGCACCAAGGCGGTGGACGACGGCGAGGCCTGGGAAGGGAACGACACAGAGCCAGGGAATACTCGGCAGTTGTTTCCCACGCGGAGGAGTACGAGGGTTTACTGGTTTGTCTGGCGTCGCCGGAGAATAACAACATGTGTGGGTGTGTAGAGGGATGGCTAGGCCAGCGATGGGAGTACGATGGGGCCGTGAGGCCTGCGCGGCAGCATAACCGGCCGCGGGAGGAGGGAGCAGGCAGTCCCGCCGGCGCTTGTTTGAGCGGCTGGAGCATGAAGAGCAGAGATTGAAGAAGCACGACAACCGTTGGATGGACATCCAACAATCACTGCTCTCGTGTGTTGACTAAGTTGACAGGACGTTGCGTGTGCGTCAACCTTTTTTTATGAAAGCATACGCGTCAACCTGTAGTAGGGGCACAAGTCAGCCTCAAATCTGTGGAAAACAACATACAACCCATCTTCCATTATTTCTAATAATGTACAGCCCATTTGCTAATTCTTAAGAATTTTTTTGGAGTCCATCTTCTTTTTGTTAGCATTACACCCCATATTGTGGCCATGGTTAAAAAGTATACGAAATTTTGAATATTTCGGTGCGGTCAACTGTTTTTAATCCAGAAATATCGATTCACATTCAAACTATTTTGAAAAATAATTTATATAAATATAAAATCCAAATAATTGTCCTCGCATAAAAATCAATGGAATTTAAGATCTTGTAATGAAAAAAAATTGAAACTAATTCCCGGTTTGATGTGTTCTAAAAATGTACAGCCCATTTCTGGGCAAACCGAATGAAACTCTCCTCGTCTTGAAAGATTTGCAGCCGAGCAGGGCCGATAAAGCAAGTAGGCCTTGTTTGGGTATTTCTTTAAAAAATAGAACTGGGCTAGCCATTTTCAGCAAGAAAAAAACACAACTGGGCTCATGATGTGGTAAACATAAATAAAACCCTGGCTAGACGGGCCACAGCCCCCGCACAGCCCCGTTGTTACCCTGATCCGTCACTAAAACTAGCATAAATAACAACTGCTTGTTCCTCAAAAAAAACTGCACGACCTGCTGGGTCCCTGGTGTCAGCCGCTCGTAGTGTAATTCTCTCGTTTATTGACTACGTTGACAATGGCGTGAGCCCCAGATGTCCAACCATTAGGAGGAACCATACTTTTGGGCTTGTACTATAGAGGCACTTGCTTGCGTACTGCCATGACGCTGGTGGGTCCCTACTGTCATCCTCTCCACGTACAGTCATCTCCTTGTTCCTCTCGGTTGTTGACGACGTTGACAACGCAAGAGGGCGGCGCACCGTGCACGGCGAGCGAACCAAGGCCGCAAGGCGGAGGACGACGGCGAGGCCTCGGACGGAACGAACAGGAGCCGTTGAAGATGCGCCGGTCCAGTCGTAGGCGGTGGGGAGTACGAGGGTTGACTGGTTCGGGCGCGGGAGCGTGTTGGGGCTGACATCGCCGGAGAATAACAGGACGTGTGGGGGAATAGAGGGAGGGACTGGCCAACGTTGGAGGGTACGTACAGTAGGGTGGCGGAGGCGCAGCCAGCCATGGGAGGTGGGAGCAGGCGGAGCCGACGGGGTGGTTTGGTTTTGGCGGCTGGAGGAAGAAGAAGACAAGAGATAGAAGATACACGACAGATGTTGGATGTCAATCCAACGGCTGGTAGGCAGAATCGTTTGTTGACTGGCTAGTAAGTCGACACCACCTTGGATAGGCTATTTCCTCGCGGGTCCCAAATGTCAGAATCCAAATCTGTCACGGTCATGCAGCCTTTCCTATGAAAATTTACAGCCCATTTGATGTGCTAGTTCGAAATAAGTTTGTGGGTGCTGGTGGGGGCTATTCACTTGGCTTGTGTAATGCACAGTGAGCTCAAGCAGCCGGCGAGAGTGATGTTATTTCCCTTGGTTGGGATTTGTTACAATATTTCACTCTAAATTAAACGAATGGCAAGCCATTTGCCTTGTTTCAAAGAAAATATGACAGTCATAGTCGAGTTGAAAAGGGCAGGAACATCTAACTCCAGCTTACAAACTGTACAAAAGCACGAGGGTTAATTGTTCATCAGGTTTACAAAAAAACCAGATTGAAAAGGGCAACAACATCTAAATCCAGCACTGTTTTCGGCAGTCACAGTCAAATGGATCGGTCATGTCCATAGAATGAACATCTTGGGTCGTAAAATTTACTGGATTATGGCCACAATATGTTGTAAATAGAAGCCCGGCACGTTCAGAAGCTCTTTTGCCCACCTGAAACTCCTTTTTTGCTCTTCGACATACCCATCCGTCAAAACCATGCTGCTGATAAACTTAAGCCTGATGGACAATAGTAACCTCGCATTCAGCAGGAAGAATGTGACAAATCTTGTGTTTGCACGGTTGGCTACATATCGTTCTAGCGTTATTGTCTTCAATCGAATCTCATGAGAAGTGAGAAAATCCCGATGCTTACGAATCCACCGATTGGTTATAACTTTCTTACCCTGTCCTGTTGCCTAAATAGACCTGAAGATTGAAAACAGTTCAGGTCTAAAAGAAGAGTGTCGAAAGAGCAACAGCTGAACGGTTATATCTAGTACACTATATGCGGGCTTCCAATGTGCGTGAAATTATCACCTTTATATACAACTTCTCCAGACATGGAAAGCATTGCAGCAAGCCAATAATCTTGTTCAGATTAAAACTATTAATTTGGATATATAAGATCTTGACAGAATCCCGCACCATTGATAGGCCATCCATGGAGAAACTCTTCATTGAGCATAGAACATAATATTAGTACAAAATGTGTACTCCAAGATGATATATAAATTATGCGCAGAAATTTAAAATGCAGCTTATGGTTACAAGTGTAGATGATAATGTACCTGAAGAACTGTGGAGCCAAACACCATATTGAAATGAGCAAAGAAATCATGTATTACACCCAAGGTCTCCAGTTTAGGCGCAGAGAGGACGGTTATTTGCAACGGTGAATAACTAGAATCAAGGATCAACCTTTGAAGTGAAGGGGCATCTTGGATGATGAGCTGCCTTCCGTCAAAACAAATTCCAATTCTTACAAGGTTAGGCGACTTTATTTGGAGACAACCGATTCTAACTGTGAAAACAAGCACCAAGCACTCCAGCGCAGGGCAACTGGAGTGGATGATGCTGTGCAATGAGGCCTCCGATATACGAACCCGCACAAGTGAAAGTTTCTTGAGAAATGGGAGTCGAAGGTTTAGTACCAGATTGTCTGGTAGGTAGCATAGCGCAAAGGTGGCGGTGTGGAGAGAGGACGAAAACTGCGAGATGGACATCGGTGCTGAGGGCACAAGTTCATGGCGTTCGGTATGTGGTATGTGATTTCCAGGGGAATAGTAGAACTCAAGCAGCTGTAGTTCTATGAATTCAGGGGATTTCAGCCAGGCATCCACCGTGCAGGGCATGGTATGCTTGCTCAGGTAGCATGACGGGATGCAGAGGCTTTGAACGGATCCCTGGTGGGAGGAGATGATGGCTCTGGGGATTTCAAAATCATTGAAGAGAGATAGCTGACGACAGTCGAGATTAAGGGGCACGGCGCGCCACAGAGGGCGCCACCGAATTGAGAGGACTTGGGTGCAGCAGCAATCCTTGGTGGGGAGAAGCGAGATGATCTCCCCAAGGACGGCGTCCGGGAGATCGCTGATGCGGTCCACCCGAGATTCTACGGGTTCCTGGGATCCGGTGGGGGCGGGGTCGCCGCTTCTCCCCGCGCTGCCGGGTGCGGGATCTACAACAGGCGTCGCCGCTGGCGGGAGCCTCATCTTCTTGGCGCTGGGGTCAGCCGACTCCATTTTCCTCGAGGGCGTCGCGTCGCGCTCACGGATTCGAGCAAAGTAACGAATGACGAGCCTAGTTGTAGTGCGAGCGAAGAAGAAGGGGAGCTGGGGGTTTTCTGTAGGAGTGAGGAAGAAGGGGAGCTAGGGTTTTCCGTAGGAGTGAGGTGAGGAATTTGGGGGTACGAGTGGAGTGAGCTGACGTGAGGTGGGTGGGAGCGAGGAGGAAGAAGAGCACCCAGTGTGGATGGGCTTTTGAATTGATTTTACTATTTACTAGTGTGGATGGGCTGTTTTGTCTTGGGCGTAGAGAAACAATTACTACTAGTACAATGGAGACACTCTACAGCTACCCAGAAAAACAATTACTACTAGTACAGTGGAGACACTCTACCGCTTCTGGCTCCTCCTAGGTCATTGAAACGTCTCCCTCTACTGAATGTCGTTATACTTTTGTTCACCGACACGCGGGCCATGCAGCGCGCGGGCCCAAATGCCATCCACCAAATTAGAAGGCAGTATGCAGGCGGAGAGTCACCCCGGTCGTAGCGCGGCAGTAACGAGCCGTCGTATCACAAAACCCCACCTCCCCGCATTCTAAATTTGACGGACGAAGCAACCATCATTTCACTCTTCGCTGAATCCCCTTCTCCCTCGGACTATCCTTCTCCCTCACCGTCTTCAAGAAAGGCAACACTCGCATCTGCCACAGTTCTTCTCTCCGAATGAAGGGAAGGTAAGCGGATCCGTGATGTTGGTATATTTCCGTTCAGAGAAAAAAAAAACTTTGCCAAGCAGTAACCGATCCTCACTCTCTTTTTTGTTTCATTGTCATTGCGATTGTGTTTTCCTTTCAGTGGTCTCCTAGTATTCTTCAGTTTCATGATGGACCAAGGAGAACTAGGCAAAGATCTGCCGATATTGGAGCAGACGCGGGAGGCTGATCCCCACGAGACAGAGAGCTCCAAGAAGATGGAGGCAACTACCGAGCTGACCCCAGATACGCTCACGGCCACTACTGAGATGGTCAACACCCCGTTTGAGGTTACAGCCCC